>NW_027266286.1:65145747-65155609 GCF_022045235.1 Haliotis cracherodii
ACCCACCCCAACCCACCCCAACCCCCACACACACCTCTGCACACCTGAACTTATTTAGAAAGTAGTATGCATTATTGTCAAGAAAATATTTAACTCAGGCATATGTGGAAAAGCGGAGAGCTGACATCTCTCCTGTTTATGCACACACTACGCAAGGACATTGGTATAACAACGATAGACGACTACATTTGAGGTCAGTTCAGTTTTCCATCATATTTTATAAGAACAAAATGGAGACTGCTTCACTCGCAGGGGAGGTAAGCTCAATAGGACGTAAGCTGCACCAAATTATTGCAATACTTATGGAATGCCCCTTAAGGGAATATAGCTTTATGTCATGTTATAAATTGACAACGAATAAACACTAATCCACTTTGTCTTAAAGAGCACGATTTTGAAGTCTCGACTTAGAACTCAGCACAGAAAATCACGTTACAGATTAGTCGAAAAATCTTCACGAAGTAGCCAGGTTTGATTCTAGTAATCTCTTCATCTACCAAATATCGACTGTTCCCGCGTGATGTCCCCAGTTCCTTTCATCTGAATAGGTCCAAGTCTCTGCAACTGTGCAGTCACCGGCACATTGCTCTGGGATGGTGTGTATTCGGGTAACGGCGGCACTAGCCTGGTATCTGACACGAGACTACAACCAGATCAAGCTCTTCAAGCACGAGTCAATCCAATATGGCCTCTCTTATCTTTGATCTCGCGAGAAGTGGCGAGACCCCGTGTGATGAAATGTAGTTGCACACGGCCCCCTGGTGAGAGGTGATCCTCTGTGGATCTGTCACCTGTGCAAGTCCCAGCTCTTCCTGGGACATCCTGGGACCATGATTCATCACAAGCATAGTTCCACCTGTTTAACCTGTCTCTCCTGCGATTGCACGGAACCAAGGCAAACGCACGTTGCTTTAATCGGCAAACCACCATACAGAAGTGTGAATGAATGTTGTCTTTCGTCGCTGTCTTCACTATTGAAGTTTTATCACGACGCAATGTAACAATGGAGTCCCTCCATGTAGATTCAAACGGCGTTGTAACAATAAGAGGCCCAGAGAGAGTTAGAGGAGTCCATATATGAGTTGTGTAATTACAACTAAACATGGTTGAGTGCAGTGTTTACATCTAAACAAGTTAGAGGAATGCAGACATTGTTGCAGTATTGACATCTGAACATGTTGGAGGAACACAGACATTGGTTGGGTGCAGTATTTACATCTGAACATGTTACATGAACACAGACAGTGGTTGAGTGCAGTATTTACATCTGAACAAGTTAGATGAACACAGACATTGGTTGAGTGCAGTATTTACATCTGAACAAGTTAGATGAACACAGACATTGGTTGAGTGCAGTATTAACATCTGAACATATTAGATGAACACAGACATTGGTTGAGTGCAGTATTGACATCTGAGCAAGTTAGATGAACACATACATTGGTTGAGTGCAGTACTTACATCTGAGCATGTTAGATGAACACAGACATTGGTTGAGTGCAGTATTGACATCTGAACATGTTAGATGAACACAGACATTGGTTGAGTGCAGTATTGACATCTGAACATGTTAGATGAACACAGACATTGGTTGAGTGCAGTATTGACATCTGAGCAAGTTAGATGAACACATACATTGGTTGAGTGCAGTACTTACATCTGAACATGTTAGATGAACACAGACATTGGTTGAGTGCAGTATTGACATCTGAACATGTTAGATGAACACAGACATTGGTTGAGTGCAGTATTGACATCTGAACAAGTAACATGGGCACATATTTCGGCGCATATTTTTGCTCTTTTCTTACTTCATCTTTCTGTTGTCAAACACAATTGGTGATCTCGCCTTGGAGCATGTTCAGACAATCAAATAAAAGTACAAGATTATCCTTCAAACAAATAATGGAATATAAAATCCTTCTACATATTTACTTTCATATTTTAAAAGAACAAAACGTGTCTTTCATATTCTTCTATTTCATGGCCACCAGGTGCTATGTATATAACTCCACCCCAACTGCCCGGGGTACGACTGGTCGACTCACCACCTCCCCGGGACCTGCCCCTCCCCGGCTCTCTGTTCAGACATCGTTATACCCAATTCTTCTACCGTCACCAACCACCTCCCCTCCTGTTCATATCTACCTGTGAACTCTCCCTGTGAAAGCGCATCAGACATATGTCCTGCTGACATGTACTTGCCGGAGGATAATCTCACCTCGGTGTGTTCTCCCTCCCCCCACAACGCCCCCTTCCTGCCATTTGTGCACATCCCGTCATTTCCCGACCAAACAGTTCCCATAGCAGATCTCTTACCAAATGGATATTTACGTATTTTTTATATATTGATATATCATATATTCTTGGATTGATATATTATATTATTTGTTTTGTTCGAACAATACTTACAATGTTAATATGCAACAAACACATATAATTGAGTCATTTACTAGTACTAGTCCTATTATTTGACTGTGGGTTGTTTTTTTTGGCTTACAAGCGCAATTTGTTTCCCGAAAGAATTACTTGCATTCATCAAGCAGTTTTTTGTTTTATTCCTCTAACCTTTTTTAAACAACTGTGCAATCTTTTAAAAAAATGTGTATCCGCGCTTGTGTATCTTCACATTCCAATACATCCAAACCGCATGAGTAGTTGGTTGCCACAATACGCACGTTGGTGTTTTTGTATCTGACATATACTGCCTCTCTGTTTGCCAAGCGTGTTTGTGGGTCAACGAAGCCCAGTGTGCGTTTTGAAACATGTGCAGAGTTTTCTCTCAGAAATTATATTGCCAATGTGTATAAAAGGTATGATAAATAATGCACTTTCTGTCTATTTTAGTATATGCGTCATAAGACGTATGGTTTCAGTGCCTTACATTGTCAACACCCGGAAATGACATTCGTGACCAACTCGTGTTATTCCGGGACAAGCCGAATAGCGACTCGTGCCCCTCTCGTGGCCATTTTTATGACCGGGTTCTGTCTTAGCGCAAACGGGCATACCTAAAACATTTGTCAACTCGTTGTGTAATGGTTCACACGTATTTCCCCATATATGATATATATTTCAGATGCAATTTAAAGCACATCGGGACATGCGGAATTATACAGTATGACTGAACACATTTAACTGTGTCTTTGGTATATTTTTATATGCAAGACATATGTAAAATCAAAAATTATTTCTGAGGGATTCTTTGACGAAGAACTTGAAATCATACGCGCATTCTGATTGGTTTGTCGTATTTTCGCACATAACATTCATCGATAGGGGGACGAGTCTTCTTGCAGGTTACGGAAAGGGGCGAGTGGTGACGAATGCCGGAAATGACTCACAAAAATACGGTGGCCCATAAGGGACATGGAGTCTGTTTTTCAATATTTTGATGTTAACTTACTTTTATCTTAACCTTTGGCAAATTTACACAATCTGCCATACAAATATGTGATAAATCATGTATAAAAACATCCGAAAACATAGAAAATGTACCTTTAAGTAGGTTTTGAGCCGCTGAAATGTGAAGTGAAAATGTCAAAAACTAAAATGGAAATGTCAAAAACCAAAACGAAAAGGTCAAAAACTAAAATGAAAATGTCAAAAACACAAACGAAAATGTCCAAAACTAAAATGAATACACAGAAAACTATTTGCACCGCGGTGTAAATATTATCACCGCGGTGGAAATAGTTTTCACCTCGGTGTAAATATTATCACCGCGGTGGGAATATTATCACCGCGGTGGAAATAGTTTTCACCTCGGTGTAAATATTATCACCGCGGTGGGAATATTATCACCGCGGTGGAAATATTATCACCGCGGTGGAAATAGTTTTCTGTATTTTCATTTTAGTTTTTGACATTTTCGATTTGTGTTTTTGACATTTTCATTTTAGTTTTTGACATTTTCGTTTCGTTTTTCAGCGATTCAATATCTTCTTTACACATGATTTATCACATATTTGTAAGACAAATCGTGTTAATTTGCAAAAGGTTACGATAAATGTAAGTGAAATATCAAAATATGGAAAAACAGACTCCATGTCCCTTATGGGCCACCGTACCAAAATGGTTTGAAATTTTTTTTTGCATGTTTAACTCTCTGTCACATATTCACATGCTGAAATGTAACACCCCCCCCCCCCCCCCCCCCATTCATCACCCCACAACACCCACCCACCCCGTTCCTAAAGCAAGTAACCCCTTCCCCTCCTCCCCTTCCATTCTCTCCCTCCAGGTAGACCTTATAGGAGTTCGTCTCAGGTCAAGTTCCCAGAACCGCCCCTTAGTCCCCACATGAGCTGTATTAGAAGGGTCTGGATCGGATTATTCCCCCGTGAATCCCGTGGGACATGCACCTCTGGGAAGGCAGGGGATTACCCCCACCCCCAATCTGTCTCCGCGTGTGATCCTCATTTGACAGATCTGATTCTTCCGGTCGCAATGATTCCTGGGAACGAAAAGCCTCATCAACGACTAGCTACATCAACAACATGTATGGCGCCGGGAGATGATGCGCGCAGTTGTCGACAGGTTTGCGTCCCAGTGTGAAGCAATTTGTTCCCTGTCCAAGTTTTGCTGGAATATTATACAAGGTGTAAAATGGCACTCACTTACATCATTTTTTAAAAAGAAAGAGAAAAAACAAATAAAATACTAAAGGCATTTAAGTGAATGCATTGAATTATCATTGTATCAATTGTTCTATTCATGAAATTAATGCGTCCTCAAATGAATGCGAGTGGATCTAGTCGGACCGTGATAACACTACTGGATCTAGTCGGACCATGATAACACTACTGGATCTAGTCGGGCTATAACACTACTTGATCTAGTCGGACCATGATAACACTACTGGATCTAGTCGGACCATGATAACACTACTGGATCTTGTCGGGCTATAACACTACTTGATCTAGTCGGACCATGATAACACTACTGGATCTTGTCGGGCCATGATAACACTACTTGATCTAGTCGGACCATGATAACACTACTGGATCTTGTCGGGCCATGACAACACTACTGGATCTAGTCGAACCATGATAACACTACTTGATCTAGTCGAACCAAGATAACACTACTGGATCTTGTCGGGCCATGACAACACTACTGCATCTAGTCGAACCATGATGACACTACAGGATCTAGTCGGACCATGATAACACTTCTGAATCTAGTCGGACCATGGTAATCTCATGACAATCTTTGCGACTGGGTTCCGTCTTAGCGCAAACGGGCATACCTTAAACAATTTTCAACTCGTTGTAGTATGGTTGTCATATATTTCCCCATATATTACATATATTTCAGATGCAATTTAAAGCACATCAGGACTTGCGGAATTATACAGTATGATTGAACACATTTAACTGTATTATTTCTGAGGGATTCTTTGACGAACAACTTGAAATCATACGCGCTTTTTGATTGGTTTGTCGTATTTTCGCACATAACATTCATCGATGGGGGACGGGTCTTCAGGTTACGGAAAGAGGCGAGTGGTGACGAATGTCAGAGTCCATGCTCCTTAAACATACACATATCGCCTTAAACACAACATTTGCTCATTATCAAACTGACTTTATTTCTACTAATTGTAATGACGTGACATCGAACTTTATTCATTGAACAGAGTGAGTGAGTTGGAGTTTAAGGCCGCTTTGAACATTATTTTGAAGTATCACGGCGTGTTAGTTCAATGTGAGAAGAATCTCAAAGTGGAGCAGGGCCCAGTTCCTCAAAGCGATCTTAGCACTATGATGATCGTAAGCCTATGTTTAAGTATGGGACTTACGATCACCGTAGCGCTAAGATCGCTATGAGGAACGGGACCCAGGTCTTAAACATTTACCATTTTGGTGGCACCAGGCAGGTGGGGAATGGTACTTACAACCCAGGGATCAATATCAGGACGAATCAAGGAATCGGACTAAGAATCAGCGGATCCTGCCACAACTAAGGGAGCAACTCTCTCCCATCCTTACCCACAGTTGAAAAGAGTTTCCAAGTTGAGACTATAATATGTAAACATATGAATGAGGAGACACCTGACATTGTTGGAACACCTAAAAAGTGAGGTCCCTAATTACAACATCGGTACAATTACATCACCCGACCATTCTTTTAAAGCAAGATAGCTTTAATTGTTTTTCAATCAGCCTTCAATACGGGCTTTTTTTCCTATTTTATTGAAAACGTGCTCAAGATGTGTAGCCTTCATGGACGAGGGAAGCGGTTGGGTGGAGGTAGGTTTGAATGGGGTGGGAATCGGGTGGGGCGGGGCTCTCCTTACATGTATTGACGTTACCTGTGTGTCACGGTCACGCGTTACAGTTGCGGGGTGGTGCGACGTTCTTGTGTACCGATCGTCTCGGTGTCACGATGTACGTGACTGCATTGACGACACACACGTTCCGCGTCGCTGTCAACGTCCCCCAACACTGATACAGTAGCGTCTGTCTTTGTCTCCCAGGCTGACACTATTGAGTGTCCTCTAGCCTTGTAGCTTGTCACCTGTGGACCCCGGTGTAGATATCCCCTCGAGGAACACACTGGACATACCTATATGTGTATACTTTACATCGGGAGTCAACAATCACTGACCGCTATCTGGAGCCCTGGCTGACCAACACGTACATTGTAACGGTGTGTTTATAATAAATTCTGTAGTCCATCCATGTCAGCATTGTGACGGACATGAGATGCAGGCCACGTTTTATAACGGGGCTAAAATAACAGTATCACTAGAAGCGGGTTGAACAAGGCGTACCGTGTATTAAACTGTTATCAGAATGATAATAATAATAGTCATGTAGGATATACATGCATACGAAGAGAGGTACACTGAATATAATATAGAGTAGTATTGATGACAGTAAGAATAACTGAGGAAAAATAGGCGAAGTAATAGAAGTGGTAGTAGTAAAGTAGTAGCAATAATAATAAAAAGAAGAAGAAAGCGAAGAAGAAAAGAATGATAATAATAATAAGAAGAATGATGATGATGATGATGATAATAATAATTATAATAATAATAAGAAGAATGATGATGATGATGATGATGATGATGACGACGACGACAACAACAACAATAATAATAAGGAGGAGGAGGAGGAGCAGCAGCAGCAGCAGCAGCAGTAGTAAAATGAGTTGTATTTATGTTGTTCATTTTAAAAAAATGTTGACCAGTAAAATGTTTTAAAGTTACCTATAAATGTAAAAGTAGTTGTGAAATGTGTAGATGATAAGCGTCTGACGTCATCTGAGTATTCGGACGATCTATAATAATTATTTTATGACCACACGTTTTTCGAACCTTGTCTAACCCAATTCTCTGTATTTCCTATATACAGTTCTGTTTTACCTCTGTTAAAAAGCGAATTATTATCTGGGTGGCCCAGTCGTTTAAGTCCCCGTAATTCGCTGTGCAGAGTTGAGTCCCCTGGGCACGCCAGAAAAACTTGTGATTGTGGGTTCGAATCCCGATTCGCCACGATTATGTTTATAGGTTTGTCAGCACCGTACTCGTACTCTTGCTCGTGTGTTTCACCGAAGTGGTAAACGTCTGAGACTTCATCACTTCGGGCTTTCCTCCCACATTAAGCTGACACGCCGTGATATAACTGCAATACTGTTCAAAGCGGCGTTAAACCCAACTCACTCACTTGTGTCTGATCGCGTCTGTCTATCGACACATGTTAAAACGAAGACAGTTTTGAGTACGTGCCAACACCATGACGGCTTGACGAGCTGTCTCGCAAACAATAATAATAACAGGTTTCAGTTTGCCTTTTTATCAATAAACAACAAAACTATTAAGATGTCAAAGTAAACTAAAATCATATTAACATGAGGCTGAATGTTTGTCAATGAACCGTTCTAATGGATTAAACGCATAATGACATATCATTACCTTCAAATTAACTCAATAATTTCATTTAAATTCTTTCAAAAGCAAATAATTATGGATTTTAATGAAAAATTAAATCTATGACAACCGCTTTTCAAGTGCACTGAGCTACCATCACAATTACACAGCCAAACTGGCAACGCTGATCGGGACTGTGAAGACAACGAGCTTAAGACGTTACTTCATTACTGCCATCGAGACCCCTCTGTTGAACTGTGAGGCATTGTAGTGACACCGGTGTCAGGAGACAATGTATTCTTCTACCTGCCATACCTAATGAACTTGAGGCTAAGCGATCTTCCGTTTAGTATTGGCCGCCCCCATTGTGTCACTGATGGCATGTCTCGGCTCTAGATGGGGCCAAATAGCGCCACTGTTTGTATGCACATCTGATGCGCTGCCCTCATTAAGCACCGCTTCCATTTAAGATCGATGGGTGAGGGTCTGGGGGTCAGGAACAAGAGGCGGGTGAGATGAACAGGTGTATCGAGATATTCCTGAAAATTGAGTTAATGTTATAGGGAAAGATTATTCAGTTAATTTGGCAGGTTTTAATCTGGTAATTATGTCAATGGTGTGAGGGTCAAGTGGGATGTGAGGGTGGTCACGGTGCAGGTGAGGGGTACGGGCGAGGGGTGAGGATGAGGGTGTGCGGTATAATGCGGATTGGGATAAAGAGGTGAGGGTCGTGGATGCGGACGAGGGTTGGGGATGAGGGGTTAGTATCATGGGTGGGGACGAGGGGTGGGCATGAGGGGTTAGGGTAATTGGTGCGGACGAGGGGTGAGGTTCATGGTACGGACGAGGGGTAGGGATGAGAGGTTAGTATCATGGGAGCGGACAAGGGGTGGGCATGAGGGGTTAGTGTCATGGGTGGGGACGAGGGTGGACATGGGGGGTTAGTATCATGGGAGCGGACGAGGGGTGGGCATGAGGGGTTAGTATCATGGGTGGGGACGAGGGGTGGGGATGAGGGGTTGGTATCATGGGTGGGGACGAGGGGTTAGGGTAATGGGTGCAGACGAGGTGTGAGGCTCATGGTACGGACGAGGGGTAGGGATGAGAGGTTAGTATCATGGGAGCGGACAAGGGGTGGGCATGAGGGGTTAGTATCATGGGTGGGGACGAGGGGTGGGGATGAGGGGTTGGTATCATGGGTGGGGACGAGGGGTGGGCATGAGGGGTTAGTATCATGGGTGGGGACGAGGGGTGGGGATGAGGGGTTGGTATCATGGGTGGGGACGAGGGGTGGGCATGAGGGGTTAGGGTAATGGGTGCAGGCGAGGTGTGGGGTTCATGGTACGGACGAGGGGTAGGGATGAGAGGTGACGATCAAGGGTGCGGACGAGGTGTGAGGGTCGTGGATGCGGGCGAGGGGTGGGGATGTGGGGTGAGGGTCATGAGTGCGGGAGGCGTGTTGGGGTCTGGACGAGAGTGAGAATCATGAGATCGGTCGTGGGTGGGTGTAAGGGCGAGGTTACGGACTCGGGAGGGTTGTTTCAGAGATGAATAATTTGGTTATGTTGTTAATGAAAGAATCGGGGGCGGTCGGGTAGCCTAGTGGTTAAAGCGTTCGCTCGTCACGCCCGAAGACCCGGGTTCGATTCCCGACATGGGTACAATGTGTGAAGTCCATCTGGTGTTCCCCCGCCGTGATATTGCTGGAATATTGCTAAAAGCGGCGTAAAACCATACTCACTCACTCACTCACTGATGAAAGCATCGAGGTCTTTAAGACATTTGCAATGGCACAAGATTATTGTCTGTGTCGATATTGCGGTGGGGTTTGGTGTGTGGTTGAATGATGTAGCGAAACCTTAGGGTAGCATGTGGGGTGGTGGTGGTTATGGAGCTGGGGTGTGGGGGGGTGGGGTGGGGTATGGTGTAGAGGATTTAGATATGCCTTAAATACCTAGGCATGAAATTGGAAATAGTTAGATGGAC